>NC_080386.1:1897500-1900000 GCF_014773155.1 Arachis stenosperma
GGCGGGAACAGGGGAGGGGTCAATTGAAAAAATAGATGATTGAATCAAAATAATTCCTTTCAAGTTCTATTTATTTTGAGGGCAATATGAATATTCTATTATGTTCCATCAACACATTAAAAAGATTATATGAGATATCTTCCGTGGAAGTAGGTCAACATCTCTATTGGCAATTAGGGGGGTTCCAAGTGCATGCCCAAGTACTTATAACTTCTTGGGTCGTAATTGCTATCTTATTGGTTTCAGCCATTTTAGTTGTTAGAAATCCGCAAACCATTCCCACTTTTGGTCAGAATTTCTTTGAATATGTCCTCGAATTCATTCGAGATGTAAGTAAAACTCAGATTGGGGAAGAATATGGTCCGTGGGTTCCCTTTGTTGGAACTATGTTCTTATTTATTTTTGTTTCAAATTGGTCGGGGGCTCTTTTGCCTTGGAAAATAATACAGTTACCTCATGGGGAGTTAGCTGCACCCACAAATGATATAAATACTACTGTTGCATTAGCTTTACTTACATCAGTAGCATATTTCTATGCGGGTCTTTCGAAAAAGGGATTAGCTTATTTTGGTAAATACATCCAACCAACTCCAATCCTTCTACCAATTAACATCTTAGAAGATTTCACAAAACCCCTGTCGCTTAGCTTTCGACTTTTCGGAAATATATTAGCTGATGAATTAGTAGTTGTTGTTCTTGTTTCTTTAGTACCCTTAGTAGTTCCTATACCTGTCATGTTCCTTGGATTATTTACAAGCGGTATTCAAGCCCTTATTTTTGCTACTTTAGCTGCGGCTTATATAGGTGAATCCATGGAAGGCCATCATTAACTTAACAAATTTAGGAAATAGTCTTTTTTTTTAGTTTCTAGTTTAGTTTGACTCGCCACAATATATGTGCGGCTAAAGATAATATACTTAGGTAACAAAAATACATAAAAGATAAACAAATAAGTTTTGAATTCTGATTCTATTAATTGAATATTCATAAATACGGGGTTAAATTAAATGCAATCAAAGTATAAATAAATATATGATTTGGTAAAAAAATAGAAAAGATTACTTGAGAGCTGTAAAAAAAAATAGGAAAAAGATTCATTATTTAAAAGATGTTTTTCCTATTTTTTTTTTACTAAACTAAAAAGAATCCTTGTTTTCAATTTTTTTCAATAACTTTTTGGTATTGTTTTTGTTGTATTTTATTTTGTTCATTCAATCTATAACATAAATATTTTTTTTACATTATAATATAGATCTAATTTGAATATTATTTGATTAGAGTCTATTAATGTTGTAAATGTAAATATTAAGAACTTTAACTTTGAACTTTGTAGGATATTTCCGTTTACGACATGTGATTAAAATGGATATTACATAAAACTAGAACGTATTTGTATTTCATTCATATTCAATTCAACAATAAATAAAAATTCCATTTAGATCACTCAAATTTCAATATTTCGTTGCAAAGATTCAGTTCTTCGGTCGAACGAATTTTTTTAGATTGATTATACCATATGGATATAAACGAGGATATAATCAAAAAGAAGAAAAGGGCTAGCAAAAACCTAAGACTAAGATTTGAAAGAGGAGTCAAGCCGGGGTGTCTATAATAAAATTATAATATAATAGCTAAAGGGCAACTCTTTCTTTTTTTTTTTAAGTCTTTTGAAAGGTTTCAAAGAATGCTTCTCGAATCCAATTGAATACACGAACAATTGGTTTACGGTATAGAAGAAATACATGTATATGTGATACTAGATATTGGATGTTAACGAATTATCTAGAAACCAACTATAAATATAGTTATCCAAATTTGTCCTGCTACTGTCAATTTCGATAGGGATTCAAAAAAACGAAGCCCTTCTATATTCATCTGTAATTATGAATTGAATCTTGATGAATGACTAACGAAATTGAATCAAGAAAACTCTAAAAGAAAAGAATGGTTCAACAATTTTATTTTAAGGGAAGATAAGAACAAAAGTTGTATGGATTTACAAAAACTATGGGAATAGAAAAATAGAGAAATATCGAAGTAGTTCCAACAGTTCAATAAATATTCTTTCTTTATTTTTTTCTTCATTTTTTTCCTCAATTATTTCGACTGAATAAATCTTTTTTATTAATTGAAAAATTCAAGTCAAAATTGGTTGCTTGTATCATTAACCATTTCCCCTTTTTTGGATGAGAGGAACTTATCATGAATCCACTGATTGCTGCTGCTTCCGTTGTTGCTGCTGGGTTGGCTGTAGGGCTTGCTTCTATTGGACCTGGGGTTGGCCAAGGCACTGCTGCAGGGCAAGCAGTAGAAGGGATTGCGCGACAACCAGAGGCAGAGGGAAAAATACGGGGTACTTTATTGCTTAGTCTAGCGTTTATGGAAGCGTTAACAATTTATGGGCTGGTTGTAGCATTAGCACTTTTATTTGCGAATCCCTTTGTTTAACTCTAAAAAAATAGAAAAATACAAATACATATCTCTTTTTACGTGTACTTGA
>NC_080386.1:1905000-1921486 GCF_014773155.1 Arachis stenosperma
GGGGCAAATCTCATTTTTTTTTAATTCAAATAAATCAGAGTTATCTGGGATTCCTGGAAACAGTCCCAGAGCCCGGCTAGACCCTGGCTGGGCTCTGGCTGTAGCAAAAAAAAAAAATAAATAAACCACAAAAAATGGAATGAGAATAAAAAAAGAGATATAATAAATAAAAGAAATATTATTCTAATATAAACATTAATAGAAATCTAAACATAGAATGAAATTATCAAAAAATTTAGATAATGAATATAAAGAATATGAAAAATCTAATAAAATAATAATGATATACTATAGAAATAATAATGATATACTATAGAAAAGTATATGTATCTTATCTGGAAGGTTCTATATCTATAATGTTCGTTATAATACTGAATAGAAATCCAATCCATTATAAATAGAAAAAGAATATATAAGATCTAAACAAAAAAGTCTTTTTTCAACCCCTACTTTGTTTGGTTATGCAATCTAACATAAACAATATATATAGATATCGCAATTGGGGAGAGATGGCTGAGTGGACTAAAGCGTCGGATTGCTAATCCGTTGTACGAATTTTTGTACCGAGGGTTCGAATCCCTCTCTTTCCGTTTCCGCCCGTGAGTTAGTATTTTTTTCTTTTGAATTTTCTATGTTTGATTTTGATAGTTACCAGTTAAAGATGTAAAATAGATAAAATCCTAAAAGTTTTTAAAAATCTAGCACAAACAAGGAAAACATAGAAAACTAAAAATATTTTTTTTATTCTTCACGTCCTGGATTACGTCCCGGATCATTAGATAGGAATCCGAAGATGAAAAGAGAAACAAAGAATATCACTACCGTGTAAACAAATAGTTTTAGAGTAAGCATTCAAAAATCTCCAAGATAATTAAAAAAAAAACGACAGAAACAGAGAAAGGGGGATTCTCTTATATAACACAACACATTATGTTTCTTTTGATACAAAATTTCTAAGAAATTAAGTGATTTTTTTAAGTGATTTCAAAGAAATAGAAAAATTCCGAAATTTCTTTGTATTTGTATGTAGTAAAAGCGCTTTCTTTTTATTTTTTTTTATTATGATTAACGATATACTATTATCAACATTTGTATCACAATCTTTTTTTCATATCCACAACTCGGATACTGATGGTACACTCAAATCTAATACAAATCGAATAATAAAAGGATTTGTCAGTGGAAAAAACGTAAGAATGAGGAAACAATGAGATGGTCCTGATTTTTCTTGTCTATCAAAAAATCTCAATATTTGAATCGAGGATTCACACAGTAAGACTTATCTGATCTTTTAAATTTTTGAAATGTTCTAATTTTTAGTTGCGAATAAATTCCGAATTTTTTTAGGATATTTATTCCAATTGACTATTTCATCGAAAACTTACAGCAGCTTGCCAAACAAAAGCTAAAAGAAAAAAGAGTAAGGGTATTACTGGCATAATATCTACAATTGGATTCAAAAAAGCATAGGCTTCGGGTAATTTTGCCAACAGAAAACTACTTGAATAAAGAGCGGAGTTAATATGAATACAGACCAAACTAAAGATATTAAGCATAACAAACATTTTGTTCTTTAAAATTTGTACAATCTTTATTTATTGTCAAAATCTTTATTGTATATTTTTGTACATATAAAATATATATATTCTAATATATTAATAAAATATAATATTAGAATTATTAAAATAGAAAATATTGCTTTTTATGAATATATATAATATTTTATATATTAAATTATGAATATATTTAATAAAATTAAATGAAATAAATATATATTATAGATAATATATATAATAATAATTAAAATTAGGAAAAAAAAAAAAAATCAAATACAACTTCCAAAATCCTTATTTTATTTGAACTTATCTAGTTCAAAATCCTTCCAGTCTGAAAAAAAAAAAGAGGAAATGAGACTTTCATACAATATCTTAATTGAATTCTATGTAATGATCAATAATTTCAGTTTTATTCTATTCTATATCTATATGGATATTAAACTCCCAGCAACAATCACTTTTTTGAGATGGAATTGACGAACAACTAATACCATTAATAGTGTTTATGAATGTCGAATAAAAAAAATGGGGCGTCGCCAAGCGGTAAGGCATCGGGTTTTGGTCCCGCCATTCGGAGGTTCGAATCCTTCCGTCCCAGAGCATATCCATTCATGATGTATATCCTATTTGAATAAAAATTGTATCTCGGGATAAAAATGACCCTTTTTTAATCATTCGTCTATAATCTAAATAGAGTCGCTTTTGAATCCACATCAATCGTCAAACTCTATTTTTTTTCGAATCATTTACAGATAGATAATATTAATATATATAATAATATTATATATTAATAATATAAGAAAAAAATTCAATTCAAAATTGATAAAATTCATTTTTTTTTTTTAAAAACAAACTATCGAATCGAATATGAATCTTATTCATACAATATCGAAGGAATTTGCGGTTTTTTACTTCCCTTTTAGATTTGAAAATGGACAATTTCCAAATCTAAAAGGGAAGTAAAAAGGATGGGTTATTATGTATCGATTGAATCAAAAACTATTCACAATTCCATAATTGAATCAATTCAATTACATACTGGATCCAAATAAAACTTGGTTCGAAACGATAAAAGCAACGTGCGGCTTGAAAGACATAATTAGATTAGCTGTGGATTCTTCTATCCACTATTTTTTCTAGTATATGGAAATGGGAGTGCTCTTGGCTCGACATCGTTTGTTTTGTT
Source organism: Arachis stenosperma (assembly GCF_014773155.1). Taxonomy (NCBI): domain Eukaryota; kingdom Viridiplantae; phylum Streptophyta; class Magnoliopsida; order Fabales; family Fabaceae; genus Arachis; species Arachis stenosperma. The sequence goes on from NC_080386.1 coordinate 1,907,743, forward strand.
CCACTGGAACTGGGTGTTTGGGGAACAGGAGAGGGGTTGATGATCTAAATAATACACGATGGAGTTCGAGTTGATTTTTGTTTTCTCAGGGGCAAGTATGGAAGGGTAGCGAAAATTAATAAAATAAATTAGAACAACTTATTAAGTATCTTTTTTATAGAGAAAGCGAAAAGATAAAATTTGAGCAAGGTAAACAATAGTAAATTTTGTTGGAATTGATAAAAAAAACTATTGCAAGCAAAAGTGTATTCCGGGATACAATCCTGAATTTGTATAATTCAAAGAAAAAAAAAAAGAAATGGTTGGTATGTTGCTGTTTTTTTTGAAACGATTTAAGATCCCTTAAGTAATGTCTAAACCTAATGATTCAAGGAAAAGCTAAAAGATCCTGGACCAAGTAAATACCAATTCAAAATTGTCGCAATAATTCTATTACCCCAATAATTCTATTACTTCTATTAAATACAATGAAGAGAAAAGGATTAGATTAGAAGAAAAAAGAGGGGGCAATAAAAGAGGGGTACTAGAATTGATGAAAAGGAATTCCAGCACATATAGTGACATACATAGTGAAATAATACTATGTGTTCTCACCAAAAAGAATGATTCTTTTTTATATCCACTCGCTCCTTATTAACTTATTACTAGTTACCAATCCTAGTGATTGGATTTATATATATTAGTAAAAAAATGTGATAGAATATTTTGAATATTCTATATTTATGTTTAATGATTTTTCTTCGAATGACTATTCATCTATTGTATATTAATGGTAATAGAGGAAAAACTCTATGGAAAAAGGGTGGTTCAATTCTATGCTGTTTTATAGGCAGTTAGAATACAGGTGTGGGCTAAGTAACTCAATGGATAGTTTTGGTCCTGTTGAAAATACCAGTGCAAGTGAAGACCCAATTTTGATTGATATGGAAAAAGACTTTCCTAGCTGGAATGATAGTGACAATTCTAGTTACAGTAATGTTGATTATTTAGTCGGTGTCAGGAACATTAGAAATTTCCTATCTGATAAAATTCTTTTAGTTAGGGATAACAATAGCCAAAGGAACCGTTATTCCATATATTTTGATATTGAAAATCAATTTTTGGAGATTTCTAATGATCCTTCTTTTCTAAGTGAACCAGAAAGTCTTTTTGATAGTTATAATAAGAATTCTAGCTATCTGAATAATGTCTCTAAGAGACATGAGAATCATTACATGTATGATACTAAATCGAGTTGGAAAAATGGCATTCATAATTGCATTGAAAGTTATCTTCGTTCTCAAATCTGTATTGTTAGTCACATTTTAGGTGAAAGTGATAAATACAATGACAGTTACTTTTATACTTCTATTTGTGGTAAGGGCGGAAATAGTAGTGAAAGCGAGGGTTCTTCCATAAAAACAACTATCACGAATGAGAATTTAACTAAAAGAGAGGATTCTAAAGATCTCGATGAAACTCAAAAATACAAGCATTTATGGATTGAATGCGAAAATTGTTATGGATTAAATTATAGGAAATTTTTTAAATCAAAAATGAATATTTGTGAACACTGTGGATATCATTTGAAAATGAGCAGTTCAGATAGAATCGAACTTTCGATTGATCCAGGTACTTGGAATCCTATGGATGAAGACATGGTCTCTATGGATCCCATTGAATTTCATTCGGAAGAGGAATCCGAATCCTATAAGAATCGTATGGACTCTTATCAAAGAAAGACAGGATTAACTGAGGCTGTTCAAACAGGCACAGGTCAACTAAACGGGATTCCTGTAGCAATTGGGATCATGGATTTTCAGTTTATGGGGGGTAGTATGGGATCTGTAGTAGGCGAGAAAATAACCCGTTTGGTCGAACATGCTGGCAATCAACTTTTACCTCTTATTCTAGTATGTGCGTCCGGAGGAGCACGTATGCAAGAAGGAAGTCTGAGCTTGATGCAAATGGCTAAAATATCTTCTGCTTTATATGAGTATCAAAAAAATAAAAGGTTATTCTATGTATCCATCCTTACATCTCCTACTACTGGTGGGGTGACCGCCAGTTTCGGCATGTTGGGCGATATCATTATTGCCGAACCCGATGCTTACATTGCATTTGCGGGTAAAAGAGTAATTGAACAAACGTTGAATACGACAATACCCGAAGGTTCACAAGTAGCTGAATATTTATTCCAAAAGGGCTTATTTGATTCAATCGTACCGCGTAATCCTTTAAAAGGGGTTTTAAGTGAGTTATTTCAGCTCCATGCTTTCTTCCCTTTGTGAAAAATTTAGCAGAACTTAAAAGATTTTTTTTCTTTTTCCAAATAAAAAAATTTAAAAGTGTATTATCATACCTATGTTCCTTGCGGAAATAGAAGGCGAAATCAATCCATTTTTTTAGTTCTACGTTTTACATTCATTCTTTCTATTTTTTATTATTTTAATAATATATTATTATATATAGAATTAGATTCTATTTTATACTCCTCAATATACTCTTTTCTACTCATCCTATTCCTATTAACTGAATATATATATTCAGTTAATAGGAATAGGATGAGTAGAATCCATAAAAAATACTTATCGAAAAAAGTGATCCATTGAGTCATACTAAGTATATTTGAATTCTATTGATTATAGACTATCTTTATAACAATATAAGAAAAAAATGCGATATATAAATTCAATATTCTATAATTAATAATTATATATAGCAGGTACAAATATTAAATCGAGGTACCCATTCTATGATAAACTTACCTTCCATTTTTGTGCCTTTAGTGGGCCTAGTATTTCCGGCACTTGCAATGGCTTCTTTATTTCTTTATGTTCAAAAGAACAAGATCTTTTAGATACGGACAATAGGCACAAATCAAGTATATTTTTTTAGATCAGGGAGCAACTTGATGAATAATCACTCCTAAAGGTTTACACCATAATAGTGCTAGTTGATGAGAGTTACTTCGGAAACAAAGAAGAATCAAGTCAAATTCATTTACTTGGGTTTGGTTTATTTATTCTAACAATTCCAATAAAACAGAACTGGATCTAATATGAGTTGGCGATCAGAACGTATATGGGTAGAACTTATAGCGGGGTCTCGAAAAACTAGCAATTTCTGCTGGGCCTTTATCCTTTTTTTAGGTTCATTGGGGTTCTTATTGGTTGGAATTTCCAGTTATCTTGGTAGGAATTTGTTATCTTTATTTCCGTCTCAGCAAATTCTTTTTTTTCCACAAGGAATCGTGATGTCTTTCTATGGAATCGCGGGTCTCTTTATTAGTTCATATTTGTGGTGTACAATTTGGTGGAATGTGGGTAGTGGTTATGATCGATTCGATAAAAAAGCGGGAATAGTGTGTATTTTTCGTTGGGGATTTCCTGGAAAAAATCGTCGTATTTTTATTCGATTTCTTATGAAAGATATTCAGTCCATCAGAATAGAAGTTAAAGAGGGTATTTCTACTCGTCGTATCCTTTATATGGAAATCATAGGACAGGGGGCCATCCCCCTGACTCGTATTGACGAGAATTTAACTTCACGAGAAATTGAACAAAAAGCTGCAGAATTGGCCTATTTCTTGCGTGTACCAATTGAATTACTTTGAAAAAAAGAAATGAAACTGAAAAAATGAATGCTTTCTTCGGAAAAAGAGATTTTGTTTTGATAGAAGGGGCCCTCTTTGGATTCGAAATCCGACTAATATTCATTACGCGAAGTGTTCCTCCGTGTATTCATTAAAAGGTCTAATTGCTTCGAATCTTAGTAATTGATGTCCTTTGATGAAAGAAAATAATATTGTATTTTTTCGTCATGCCAAAATTGGCAGTGGATTCTTTCGATTTTTAGTCTATTTCTTTATTGTTTCTAAATTCAAGAACTAATTCCCGAATTGAAAATAAAAAAAACGCGGGAATAGATTATAGATTTTCTATGACTTGTAATAGAACTTATGCTTGATAGAAACATTATTATCATCCTATATAGTTGACGGATGAGATAAAGCCGAAGCTGAGTTCGTTCATTAAATAAAGACGAAAAATGGCAAAAAAGAAAGCATTCATTCCCCTTCGATATCTTACACCTATAGTCTTTTTGCCCTGGTGCATCTCTTTCACATTTCAAAAAAGTCTGGAATCTTGGGTTACTAATTGGTGGAATACTAAGCAACCTGAAATTTTCTTGAATATCATTCAAGAAAAGATTATTCTAAAAAAATTCATAGAATTCAAGGAACTATTCCTCTTGGATGAAATGCTAAAGGAATACCCGGAACTACGTTCACAAAATCTTCGTACCAAAATATACAAAGAAACCATCCAATTGATCACGACGCACAACGAGGATCGTATCCATGCAATTTTGCATTTCTCGACAAACATACTTAGTTTTGTTATTCTAAGTGGTTATTCCAGTCTGGGTAATCAAGAACTTCTTATTCTTAACTCATGGGTTCGAGAATTCCTATATAACTTAAGTGACACAATAAAAGCTTTTTCCATTCTTTTATTAACAGATTTATGTATAGGATTCCATTCGACCCATGGGTGGGAACTAATGATTGGTTCTCTCTATAAAGATTTTGGATTTGCTCAGAATGATCAAATTATATCTGGTCTTGTTTCCACATTTCCAGTCATTTTAGATACTATTATAAAATATTGGATTTTCCGTTATTTAAATCGCGTATCTCCATCACTTGTCGTGATTTATCATTCAATGAATGACTGAAAAAAAGATCCGCGGGTTAGGTCAAATTTGAAAGTTTGTTATTTTTATTTTTTACATTTTACAAAAGCAAGCTAAACAACATTCCAATCTTTTTCTTTATCGCCACCACCCAAGAGATTCTTCCCATATTCCAGGAATAGTTTTTCAGTAAATAGCCGAATCATGGATAGGGAACTAACTATGCCAGTGACCTACCAAAATTTATTGTAGAAATTGAATTTTCAGGATCAATGATTGGACCATGCAAACTAGAAATGCCATTTCTTGGATAAAGGAAGAGATTACTCGATCCATTTCCGTATCGCTCATAATATATATATTAATTCGAGCACCTATTTCAGATGCATATCCCATTTTTGCACAACAGGGATATGAAAATCCGCGAGAAGCGACAGGTCGTATTGTATGTGCCAATTGCCATTTGGCTAATAAGCCCGTGGATATTGAAGTTCCACAAACGGTACTTCCCGATACTGTATTTGAAGCGGTTGTTCGAATTCCTTATGATATGCAAATCAAACAAGTTCTTGCTAATGGTAAAAAGGGGGCTTTGAATGTCGGGGCTGTTCTTATTTTACCGGAGGGCTTTGAATTGGCCCCCCCCGATCGTATTTCACCCGAGATTAAAGAAAAGCTGGGTAATCTCTCTTTTCAAAGCTATCGTCCCACAAAAAAAAACATTCTTGTGGTAGGTCCTGTTCCCGGCCAGAAATATAGTGAAATCACCTTTCCTATCCTTTCCCCCAATCCCGCTACTGAGAGAGATGCTCACTTCTTAAAATATCCAATATATGTAGGCGGGAACAGGGGGAGGGGTCAAATTTATCCCGACGGGAGCAAGAGTAATAATACTGTGTATAATGCTACAGCAGCGGGGATAGTAAAAAAAATCATACGAAAAGAAAAGGGGGGATACGAAATAACTATAGCGGATGCATCGGATGGACGTGAAGTGATTGATATTATACCTCCAGGACCGGAACTTCTTGTTTCGGAGGGTGAATCTATCAAACTTGATCAACCATTAACGAGTAATCCTAATGTGGGTGGATTTGGTCAGGGGGATGCAGAAATAGTACTTCAAGATCCGTTACGTGTCCAAGGTCTTTTGTTCTTCTTGGCATCGATTATTTTGGCACAAATCTTCTTGGTTCTTAAAAAGAAACAATTTGAGAAGGTGCAATTGTCCGAGATGAATTTCTAATTTACAGGTCCGCGAATTTATGAACATATTAAGCCTAAGCCGGTAAAAGAACTAAATTTTAGTCGATAAATTCTGTACTGTAATTCTATTCTGTATAATCAAAAATTTAAGAAAAAGGACCGAACCTTTGATTCTTTCGAGTCTTTTTCTACCGTATTTAGAGAATTCCTTGTACTGCAGTACTAGTCAGTCATAGTATATATAGTGAAGAAGACTATTTTACTTTGCCTTTTTTCAACCCAATAAATTAGAGCAATATGATTATGTCACTGTTTTCAGATTTCAATGTCCTACAATAGAAAACAATTATTAGTTCTTTATTGTTGTAATATAAGCAAAATAGTTGGAGAATATTAAGCACAGTAGAAATCAAAATAGGGAAAACGAGATTCTAGGATTCTAGGAGAGATCTTATTTTTTATCTTTTCCTAGAGTCCGATTGTTTTTTGATTGTAGCAAAATATCGAAATAGAAAATCTTTTCTATTCTATTTATATAGAATAATACTTGTTGATTCCCTTCTTTGAGCGGAACCTTTATGAGATAAGATAAAATATCATCTTAATGAATACAGTATACCACATTATGTAGTGGACAAACAAAAGAAGGGGGGGTTGACCCAACAATAAGATTTCGAATAGAAAAAGGGAATAAAGATAGAATAGAATTAAGAATATATTACAATAGAATTAAACAGAATTCATATTATTTCCATTGCGATATCCCGAAAAAGTAAATCAAATGATTCCCCTTTTATTCTTTTTTTACTTTTCTTTCAACTTAAATTGAAAGAAATTTTCCTCTGGAAAAGACTTTTTTTAATCAAAAAATAAAGTTCATTTTAAAAAAACATTAAAAAAAATTGAAATGGACTTTTTTGAAACATTGAAAAAAGTTATCTATTGAGTCATTTATAGAATAAGAAATCTTCTTCTTATTAAGAACTCAACGGGACCCCCTCGAATTCATCAACAAAAAGAGTGGATCCCTGTTGAGTTCTTCTTACACGTTCATTTTGCAAACTCAATTCATCTGATTACTACAGGGATGAACCCAATCCGGAATATGAACCATAAAAGAAAATACCAATTAAACCGATCACAGGAATACCAGTTACAGTACCTATTATCCAAAGAGGAATCCTTCCAGTAGTATCGGCCATTTATCCCACTTTCCTCCACATTTGATCAGGTAGTCATGCTAGTGACATAAACAGTCATAGATAATTATGAAATTATATCCTTCCGAATGGGATAAGAGAATTCCGAATACGTATACGTATTTATTCCCTTTCTTCTATTAATTGAAGAAATAATTTGAAAATAAAACAGCAAGTACAAAAATGAGTAATAACCCCCAGTAGAGACTGGTACGATTCAATTCTACATTTTGTTCGTTTGGGTTTGATTGTGTCGTAGCTCTATAATTCGGATTAGGTTTATCGTTGGATGAACTGCATTGCTGATATTGATCCCAAAAAAGAAACAGTGGGTACTGCTAGTCCGTGAACAGCCAACCATCGTACTGTAAAAATTGGATAGGTCCTATCTATGGTCATTGGAGCCTCCTAAAAAGATCTACTAAATTCATCAAGTTGGTCCAAAGGATCAAAACGGCCAGTTATTAATGGAATTCCTTGTCGGTTCTCCGTAAAATACTCGTTTGGCCGAGGGCTTCCAAAAACATCGTAAGCTAAACCCGTGCTGACAAATAACCAACCCGCAATGAATAGGGAGGGTATAGTAATGCTATGAATAATCCAGTATCGAATACTGGTAATAATATCAGCAAAAGAACGTTCTCCGGTGCTTCCAGACATGTTGAGCTCCACATATTCTTGTACAGTCAAAGGGGGATCGATTCCATAAAAGATGAGAGCAGTAAGTAGAAATTTACTGAGAATCATCCTTGTTAGATCGTCAATATTGTACCCAGGGTGTCTTTCGAGTATACCGAATCAGTATAGCTATCCTTCTTCGGACACAGCAACGAAATTAAAAGATTCGTGCTGAGATCAAGTACTAGATTCTTTCTAACTTGCTTGTTGGTTGTATCAATGCAATGTACTCAATACAAAATTCCGCAAAGTTTAAGAGTCTAATGGATCTTTATAGTATAAGATGAAGGTTCTCCACATGTTATTAATTAATATATATTCAATATTAGCTTCGGATTACAAACCGAAGATCAATTAAATTGTGACTCCCATGGACTGACTTGTATTTGTTTTTGATAATTCATGACATAGATTCTCCTATTTTATTTCTCCAATTCAATTAGATGCCAAATCCGGAAAGAGTGGTTGTGGAAGATGTTTTCTTGTTGTTACCCCCCTTTTTTGAAGAAAGAGTTGAATTGGTTAGTTATCCAGTAACAAGTAAAAAAAATAGCAGTAATCGATACTTTCTATTTGATGACAGAAAAAAAAGACTCTTTCGTGGTTGATAGAGTTTTCTTTTTAAATAAGATATGGAAAGACAAAAAAACTGCGGAACCCGAGTTTGAGGGATGGGATCTCATATCCTTTTTCTTCTGTTGTAGTATAGTAAAGGAATGGAATCCACGACTAAATCTAATGATAAAAAAGTGAAAGGGCATTCTAAGGTAACTCGTTTTTTGTTTTAAATAAAAAAAATAGAACAAATTACATACAATAAAAAAGAGGGGGGCCCGATTTTTCCGATTTTTTTCCATAGAAATTCAAGAATTAAGTTAAACAACAAAGTTCTTTTTTATTATTATAAATAAAATTATTTTATTAATATCTTTTTTTAATTCTTTATTTAAAATTATTAAATATTTCGAAATAGAACTGAATAAATATTCTATTTTAGAATAGAAAGAAGAAATAGAAATATTCTAGAAACTAGAAAAAAAAAAAATAATTTGAAATTCTTTTTGGATTATTTTACTCAACTTACGAGTTGCTCAAAAAATCTGTTGATTTTGAACCACAGGATGGATAGTTGTCATAGGTGATGAATTGATTTCTTACCGATGTCACTCTATTTTTGTTCGTCTATAATGATTGAGAAATCCACAAATCTCAATTGTATTTCTCAAATGGTATTTTTTTCTTCTTCTCCTATTCGATTGTATTTCCTTGGAAACTTAGGGAAGTGCTTTGTAAACATACGTATAAAAAGAACTTATTTCATTTAGCTTCTTTATGCCCACTATAACTAGTTATTTCGGTTTTCTACTAGCGGCTTTTAGTATAACCTCAGCTCTTTTTATCAGTCTGAGTAAGATACGACTTATTTGATTTTCAAATTGGAATTGAATTAGAGATTTTCTAATACTACTAGATATTCTTGAGTTCTTTATCATGTTAATTTCCAATTCTTGATCATTGAGATTCGTGGTCAATACAGATTAATTAATATTTAGTTTAAGTATAAAGGATATATATTACCTCCCCTTTTCCTTCCCTTTCAAACAAAAAAGAATGATTGAAGTTTTTCTATTTGGAATTGTGTTAGGACTAATCCCTATTACTTTGGCTGGATTATTCCTAACTGCATATTTACAATACCGACGTGGTGATCAATTGGACCTTTGATTAATTAACATCTCGTTTGTTTAGTGATGTTTATTGACCTCCTATTTCTTTTCTTTGTTTTAACCACAATCCCCAGGAGGTCAAATTCAGCCTTTAAACTACTGTTTAATTATTTCATTGTCATTCTCCAATATAACAAGAATGGAATCACGCTCTGTAGGATTTGAACCTACGACATCGGGTTTTGGAGACCCACGTTCTACCGAACTGAACTAAGAGCGCTTATTATTTATTTTTTTTTAATAACATAATAATATTATATTATTAAAATATTATTAAATTTTAAGTGACCCCAATACATCTTGCTTGCATATACCATATGCTATATATAAATATTGATATATATGTATCTCCAATTTGAATCAGTCTCAATTGATCCCTTGTTACTTCTCCTACGATAAGTATTAGTTCGAGATAGGGATGACAGGATTTGAACCCGTGACATTTTGTACCCAAAACAAACGCGCTACCAAGCTGCGCTACATCCCTTTCAATTGGTTTCCTGTGTCATTGTAAAGAATCTTTGTCTTGTTTTCCACATTTTCTCCGTTGTATATATATTATATAATATATAATAATATATAATATAATTAAGAATATAAAAATTCTTATATTCTAATCAGAAAAATTTTAATATAATAATCAAAGAAAGACTTCTTAAGTTAATAAATAATTTAAATAATAATAAATAGGAAATTTCCCTAACATGGAAATCTATTTCATTTTTATGGAATGTTCGGGCAGAAATAGACCCCTTTTTATTAGTTATTAGAAAACAAAAAAGCTATCGAATGAATCGTTGTACATTTCAAATTTGAATTAAGAATTCGGCAGAAAATCCAAGTGGTTATTAACAAAATAACTATTTTTTGATAGTCCTATATAAAATTATGTATTAGAAATTGAAATAAAGAAAAAGGGAGGATTAAAAATGCGAGATCTTAAAACATATCTCTCCGTGGCACCAGTGGTAAGTACTCTATGGTTCGGAGCTTTAGCGGGTCTATTGATCGAAATCAATCGTTTTTTTCCGGATGCATTGATATTCCCCTTTTTTTAATTATAGTTACTGTCACAGGAAGCGGTGAAGAGGATTCGAAATCGAAAAAAATATCGAAAATTCCTCCTATTTTTTTTTTAGAATTCGAATCGAATAGAATAAGTTAGAAAAGAGAAAGAATAAAAGAAAAGGTGGATTTGTCCTTCGCGAAACTCGAAATCTGGTACAGGCTTCAATGGAATTGAATGAATAATTCAATTCCATTCTTAATATTAAGAGAGTAAGACCGGAAATGGAAATAGAATAGTTAGGTTGGGGGCAACAATATCATTTAAGATACTTAAATGAAAACCAAAATACTGTACTGCGATTCGAAAAATTGTTTGAAATCCTTGTTTTGTTTGTATTACCTCAATTTTCCGGTAATATATTAATTGAAACGAAATTGGATTTAGAATTATCAACTTTTATTTCTTTGTCATTCCTTTCTTCGTCGAATACAAAAATAGATAAGTGAATCCAAAATCAAAAGAAAAGGAGGTTCATGGCCAAGGGTAAAGATATCCGAGTAAGGGTTATTTTGGAATGTACCTGTTGTGCTCAAAAGAGTGTTAATAAGGAATCGACGGGTATTTCCAGATATATTACTCAAAAGAATCGACACAATACGCCCAGTCGATTAGAATTAAGAAAATTCTGTTCTTGTTGTTGCAAACATACGATTCATGCAGAGATAAAGAAATAGAAAGCAGAGATAAAGAAATAGAAAAAAGGATTGTTTGTGTGTCACCTTGCCAAACAAAGAATATGAAGAATGATACATATTCTAATATTTATAGATGCATTTTCTAATTTATATATAATCTAATTTAGATTATATATAACATAATAGATAAAATAAATTTCATTGTATAAGTATACATAAAAAAACCCTTTTGTTAAGAAATAGAATTCTCGGGATAGGAATAAACAAATCATGGATAAATCTAAGCGACTCTTTCTTAAACCCAAACGATCTTTTCGTAGGCGTTTGCCCCCGATCCAATCGGGGGATCGAATTGATTATAAAAACATGAGTTTAATTAGTCGATTTATTAGTGAACAAGGAAAAATATTATCTAGACGGGTGAATAGATTGACCTTAAAACAACAACGATTAATTACGATTGCTATAAAACAAGCTCGTATTTTATCTTCGTTACCCTTTCTTAATAATGAAAAAAAGATTCTTAATAATGAAAAAAAATTTGAAAAAATTGAGTCAACCGCTAGAACTACTACTACCGGTTAAAAAAAAATTAGAGTTATTGTTCAAGTGAATTCAAATTGGAATTGAAACACAAATCAAATGTGGATTGATGTTTTGTTCGAAAACGAAAACTATGACAATCAAATTTTGATTGTTGTCTTGTAAGAAAAAAGATAATCTATAACGAAGAATCAATCTTTTTTTTTATTGAGCCGTGCTTGTTCATTTTGATGACTTTATCATATGAATTCTATTTTATCATACAAATCCCTACTCTACTACCTTCCCGGAGTTCATTCTCCGGGGAATTCTTATTTTATGTTATGATTTCGTTGGCAATCATAAGAAGGCAATTCCCCTTTAAGATACCCATTTGTGCTACTATTTTACGATTAAGAAGCAATTGCCCCTTGTACATATTATACAATAAATTACTATACCTATTGTATTGTTTTTTTTTATTCTTACCAATTATTGCATTTATTCGATGGATCCACAAACCGCGAAACCCCCTTTTTTTCCTATCTCTATCCCTATTAGCCGAAACCAACGCTTTGATTTTCTGTTGACTAATAGTTCGAGTAAGTCTTGAATGAGCCCCCCGAAAGCTTGATGTAAATAAACGAATTTTTGTCCTACGTTTCCGAGCTATATATCCTCGTTTAATTCTGGTCATTGAGTAAATGATACTTTGATGAATAACAATTCGATTTTTTTCTTTCAGTTATTCTTTTTTCCTGCCCAGTCTATTAATAACAAAATGGATTCTTCCAATGTATAAAGTAAGAATTTCAATGGCTTTTGCTACTATAACCTTCCTGACCACCATTTTTTGCTTTTTATTTAAAAGCGTTTAACCTATCCATATGAAAGTGTATTGAATTGAGAAAAAACATAGTAAATAAAATAGAAATAGATAAAGAAATGGTGGGTTCCATCGTTTCTATGATTACTTTTTAAACGGCGAGATCCTCTCTATACACCGGAGCCCCTTCCCGGATTTCATTCATATTATTAACTTGTACAGTTCACACTCTTTGGCTCTACCCATGAAATATCCAGTAAAATAGGTCTTTCACAACGAAATCTAGCTATAAAGTAACGGTATTTAAGTATGCATATTAGCTGGGTAGCTGACCCTCGTAGTCCGTTCTTTCAAAAAGCAAAATAAGAGCATAATTTTTCCGCTATTTATTGAAAATAAAGGATTTCCCCCGCTTAATAGGTAAGCATTTGCTACCAATGGGGAAATTTGTCTCATCTTAAATTGTAAATTGAGGTGATTGGATTTCTACCAACCAAAAAACCATAAATTTGATACACAATAGAAGAATATATATAGATATCATTTTTTTTATTATCCATTTCTAAATTTTATAGATTTTTTTCAGTTAAGATAGTGAAGGGAAGAGCTCCATTCACTATCTTAACCGATACATCGATACTGGAAAATCTTTTTTCCTTTTTTTTTTTGTCTTAGTCTATGATCTGAACGAGTCGCACATACACCCTAGTACAGGTTCCTCGGCGCTGAGGACATCCCCGAAGAGCGGGGGATTTTGTGACATTTCGGATTGGCTGTCTTGTGTTTCTAATAAGTTGTTTCATAGTTGGCATGGTGAGTCGTATACATACTGAGTTGGTTTAGATCAATCTTAACCCGATGTTTAAAAATCAGTTATAAATTAATTAATAGAAATTTTTTATATAAATATTATAAGTTATAAGAAATCCGATAAGATAATAAGAAGATTAGATGAATAAAAAAAAAATAGAAAATCGTGCATTTGCGCGGAATCATTGCTGCTAATTCGCAACCGCGACAAGATCAACAATTCCGTGGGCTTGAGCTTCTGCTGCTGACATAAAAGCATCCCTTTCCATGTCTTCGGATACAAGCCATACAGGTTTGCCCGTTCTTTGTACATAAACTCTTGTGATAGTTTCGCGCAGCTTTAGTAGTTCTTCTGCTTCCAGGATAAATTCTCCGTTTGTGCTTCATAAAAAGAA